>NW_026850066.1:0-7758 GCF_030869225.1 Colletotrichum abscissum
ATTACTCTTCCGGAGAAGACAACAAGAGGTTGGCTCATCCGTAACGTGACAAATCGACATGGGGAAGCTCGTGAGCGCTTGCTAGGCTGGCTCGATAATGTCGCTCGCGCTAGGGCCAAATTAGATCGGACCGATATGCTGGAATCTACCGTTTTCCGGATGCTCGAGCCCGGAATCGATTCTAGAATCCATGCCACACAGATCGCAGCCAGCCTTGAGGATTTGAAAGTAACCTTGGGCGGCAAACCTCACTTCTCAAACTTGCAACCGCACTCGGTCAGGGACAAGGAGAAACCATCTGAGAAGGGGGATCGCACAAAAAGGAAAGCTCGGCGGACAACTTCTGACTAGGCAGCTTCTCTGACACATTTGGGGCTTTCCCATGTAACCGGGTAGTTCGATCATTGCAATCGGCCGTGCCACCTTTCAACTTACGAAACAGAGTTATGAACCCTCGTCGCTGCCCAGATTGAATCCCAAACTAGCAGGCGTCTGAGGTAAGGCCTTTTCCTGAGCCATGGTCTCTGACGAGATCTACAAAACCAGATAGTCCTCCGGGCATTTCTTTCAGACATGGTGTCATGTCCTTATCACGCAAAGGGGTTCGCAAAAACACCTTATATACACTTCATCTAGTGAGCCGTTTCAGAGCAACCGTCCAATATTAGTATTTCGAGGAAAAAACATCTGCCTATAATCAGAAATCCTGGGATTTGAGTAATAAGCAAAACCGCGTCTTCATTATGTGTGTATTATAAGTAACCGCGGTATACATATATAAAGAAGAAGAAAAAGCGATGTCCCTACTACTGTAGGGAGAGGCCTTTAAACAATAAGTGTCAGACTGCCTCAGCACATTCGCTACGGTAATTGTTTCACCTCGAGCGACCTGACTTATGCTTAACCAGTGGTATGAGAAAGGCTAGCAAGGGTATCCTTATACAAGGGGATCGCACACTCATTATATAGATATGGGGTTCCTTTCCATAGCCATCCATTCGATATACTCATCAATACACACAAAATGACCCTTGCCTGTCTGACTGCTGCTCGACAGTAAGTATCGTAATGACCCGGCTTAAAACAATTGCATCGACCCACATCCTTGCGACAAGCCAGCAGGGCAAGAGGTGGTGCCTCCGGGAGGGCGCAGCACGCGCTGCATTGAAAACAGTCCAAAGTGATATCCCGGCGGTAGCTGATCTTAGCCTGCTCGAAATCCACTGCCGCGATACAACTACAACTCACTGTGTCACGCAAGGCACTACGTAGCTTCGCATCGCGGTGAACGTCCCGCAGCTTATGCGTTTTCTTTTACGCTTGGGGAACCGCGTCGACCTTGGCGGCTTCATTGGCGATGTCGAATAGTGCGGCGCCACCTTTCTGAGAAGGCGTCTCTTCAGGTGAAGCAAGACCCATCTGAACTTCCTTACAAGGGAAGCACTCATAAAGCTCTGCGGATCATCCGATTGGACGCCCATGGCAGGGGCGGACCGCGTCAAGCCCAGCGTGTTGGTGACATTGCATCCGACCTTTCTACTGGCTGAGGGCGGTCGTAGTTCCCCGGGTTCTGTACCCATTGTGTCTCGTCGAATTCTCGGCTAGCTATTATCTGATCCACGGACGCAACGATGTGGCTGCCTCTTGCCGCCACGGTGACTGGCATCCACATCGATGTCACTGTTGGTCGAGCCTTCACAGCAGCAACCAATGCGTCGAATGATCGGTAAGCTACAAACAGACAACCATTTGGCAGCGGAGTCTCGATTGCGCCGTACTTGAGCGAATCGTATTGTTCAGTTGTGACTCCTCTAGTATGGCTTATTTCTGGCTAACGTCCTATGACTTTGACCATGTCGAGCACCCAAACTCGACTGTTGCAGTCGGGCTGCATGGCCCAGACCTTTTGCTAGCGTGCTGGATAGCCGCCATTCTTCCGTGCACCGTCTTGTTTGTGCACCGGCAATCTACCCCGCACTTTACCCCACTTCATGAGATTCTACGTAAGCAGCTTTACCTCTGTGGACTTCTGCTTATGCAGTATTTTTAGAGCGAAAACGCGCGGAAGTGTATTTGTTAAAGCAGGATGGAGCTGACGCGGCTCACCTCAAGGCACAAATTTGCGGAAATGGGTTGGGTAGGGGGTCGGCGTTTCTCAAGTGAACCTCAAGCGGAGATAAGCGCATAACACTTTGTAGACGAATCACCAGAAGTAAGCCATAGAGAACTGTTGTAGCATCAGGTTCGGTATCTTGGATCATTGAATCACCAAGAACAAAAAGATAGCCGGGCTACAGTCGGTACCTCCGGCCCACTGCTAACGGAGTACCCGCATCGTGCCAATTCGGATATTCTCGGCAAATGCGTGGCCGTTTGTTGGACCAACATTAGCGCGAAGGCCTCCGACACCCTTTCCACTCGACCGTAATCATCTCCACTTCTAGGCGGTGCGTAACAACCTGAACAGCATGTCAATCAAGGCAAGCCTGGGTTCGGTGTATTCATTCACTTGCGATCCCATAGCTTCCGCATGTACGTACAAGCAGCCTCAGTGACCTGTCCACGCTCAGAGATGATAGCAACCTAATGCATTTTCTGCCCAGTTCAGAGCCAACTTGGAGATTTTCCAGGTTGAGGAAGGTATCAAAGATGTGCTATTGGTACACGATTAGTGATCAAATGCAGATGTGTGATGTCCACAGGGATATAGGGCATGAGAAGGCGGTTCTGTGGACTTGAAATCCAAGTACTCGCCTCAAGCTAGTTGAACCTCCATCAGAGCACCTGCTCCGCTGCATGCCTCTTACTGAGTCGGGGCCGCTGGAAGTGACGTGCTAGGTTTCCAAAGGGTCTCGCCTATGGCCGTATGCGCCCTTGCACATTGCCATGTAGCTGCGGTCCACTATTAGGCCGCTGGTGCCTTTGATTGATTGCCCAGACGCCTGTTAGAGCACAAATTCAGGAGGTAGTGCTATGAAACCGTTTCATTGGAGTGCCTCACTTCCTATCTCACATATATAGCAATAGTGGCATGATCTACTCCTAACTTATCTTTTAGCGAAGAAAATCAAGTATTTTGGTTAACCCTTGTGCATCACCTGCCATCGTCCCAGCTTTCTCCTGGTCTACCCATCCAGGTGTGTAACTGCCCCCAAAATCGATAATCCAGGCATTGTCATCCTGATCGATCAGGACGTTTTCAGCCTTGGCATCGCCCCAGACGATGCCTTTGCAGTGTAGCTGCTTCAGAGATGTACTGATCTGTGTTCTCCAACGTTTCCTGATCTCGGATGTACTCTGGTTTGCTCTTGCTCTTGACAGCACTCCTTTCTTCTCGATCCAATTGAACAGCATGCCCATCAAGTTGTTCCCGTCTCGAACAATGCCGTGTAGGCGACAGATCCATGCGTCAGGGGCAGGAGGTATCTGCGCCGTAGCAATTTCGTTCAATCTCGCGAGTTCGCTCCTGGCATGCGCTTGACCGAACGAGAGTCCAAAATGTTTGAAGTAACACATGACCTTATCACCATTTCCCGCATCAACAAGAACCTTAGTCGGTCGTCTTATCAAGACATCTTCAGGGCGATCGTACAGTATCTCGACATCAGAGGGATCGTAGGATCGAGCCCACTGATCGAGATTCCCAAGCAACACATCGTCAGCAACCACAACGGGGCTGCACCATCCATGACTCTGATTCTCTGCCTGATACGGGTGTGGGACATCGTCGGTGGCATCTAGGCCGCAAACGATGTGCGGGGGGAAAAGATACTGGGATAGAGTTGGCAGACTACCGTTAGGAAGCACTGGAGACGGCGGCGCCAGCTGGGTGATGAGAGGCTCGAACATTCTGGACAGCCAGTCGCAAGCATCTTCAACATAGAAATCGTCCTGCTCGTCTTCCCCAGACCGCAGCAGTTCGAGGCATTTGAAGTACTGCTCTGTGATTCTGGGCGACCGATGAAATTGCGATGGGGAGATTGTGCAATAAAAGGCTCGTCCGTTGTTGGTTCGAATGATGAGGTCGCAATCGTCTTCCGTTTCGTGTATCTGCCAAAGAGCAACGTCGTATCGTAGTAGGTTCTTCATGGCGATGATTCTCCTGACTTGCGGTGAACTCAAGACGAAAGAAGTAGGTTAAATAGAAAACGCAGGTAATTGAGGGGGATCCAGCATCAGTGCTTCCGTTCTTGGTGCGTTTATCTGCAAAGAAAACTGCATGCTGGTGGTCCGTGCACGAAATCTGATGCATCATTTACTGAAATGTCCGCAGCGGCACCGTACGCGAGCAAATGTGTGTTCGTGACAGCGGCGCAGCAATAGAAGCACAAAGGTCCTGGGCGTCTCGCTGACCCCAATTGTGACCACTTCGCTTATGTCGGCGTATCGCTTTTCGTCAATTGATATGTCAGCGTCTGTCCATACAATGGGCTGGATCTGCCCTGTCTCCTTTTGTATATGACCCTATGATCCCCCCAGCACTAGTGATGATGAATGGTGCTAACTTAGCATGCCCACTCACCAGATCTACGCCGTCTCCAAGCTGTCAGTAACTACGCCATTGAAGTTAGGTCCCAATACGGCAGATATGTGTCAAGCGTGGAGGTACACCTTCACATGCGGACACCAGAGCGGAGAGAAGTGGTACGACCCTGAGAACGCCGAGGATTGCCCAGAGGCGGTGCGTGCCAATCGTCGTCACAGGCAATATGGAACGCTATTGCGCTGTAGCCCCTTATCGACTGCATCCGTGTCGACGCAAGGTGTTTGTTCGAGGGACAAATGCTATGCCAAGGAGTACCTCATACCCTACGGTTGGTGGTGTCATTATTGTGGTTACATGAACAATGCAGGGGTAAAGCATTGTGCAAATCCTCAGGCCGGTCTCAATCAAGGGCCATGCCGGCACAACCCTTGTCGTCACTGTCAAGTAGATGACCCTGCCCAATGATAATCAGCAAACTATCTTGATAACATCACGGTCAGTACATCAGAGAGAGTTGGCAGCTCGAAACAGATGCTATTCTGGTAAATTCCCCTAGTCTGACCTATCAAAGATAGATAGCACACGCTTACCAAATGCCTTCCGTCTCCTGTCGCGCAAGTCTGAGCCTTTGCCATTTAGACTCTGCGTGCCGAGCCGCCAAGTCCATCCCAGCATAACGCGGCTTCAGGCCTCGACAGCTAGGCTATCATTGACTAAGACGTTGTCCTTAAGGATATCCTCGAATCTGGACGTAACGAAGCCCCTACATTTCCCTACAAAAATCCCTCCAACATCCGACGTTACCAAAGCTTCAAGCGCTCGCCAATTCAGTCACGCCGTCTCTGCCAGCAACTCGACTTCAACATTAGTTGCCGAGACAACAGCAACATTGAAATGGAAAAATAAATCGACGCCTCATAGACGCATATGGCTCATGGCGGATGAAAGAGTGATTCCAGTCGTCGTGAATAAGTGGGCAACCTGTCGTCCTATCAATTTAGAAATAGTTCCATTACGAAAGGCCATCTAGTACGAAACAAGCCAGACATCAAGACGTTGAACGCTGCAATTGCGGTCGTTTAGTGTCGCCACATTGACCATTACTTCCTACTATACATTTGCCCCTCAATGGAGACTAGTTCTTTGGAGCCCTCAAGCAGTACATCTCACATCGTACAGACCACATTAAGGACGGCCTCCTGCTGTGTAGCTTTGATGTATCTCGACATGTGACACGCCACGGAGTCTAGTTCTTTCGTGAGTGACTGCGTCAGTGTCTGTGTTGGTGCTCGATTGGTGCAGTCAAACAGAGGCGTTCCGACCCGACTGAGAAACAAGACATGCTTGTATACGCCACTATCATGTTACAACGGCAGGGCTGATCTGTCCGTCCCAAGCAGACGGGAACATGGCGGCGATGGAAATAAGGGTCTCGAAGCGAACGAGCGGGAACTTGAGAGTTGATCCCACATCTCCTCTTGCCTCGGCGCGAAGTCATCCTATGGGACGATTCATCGAAGGGAAAATCCAGCCGGTCGGGTTGATCGTATCGGCTTGCGTAGTTAAGGTGCGATCGGTCACCACCTGAATGGCGAGGCTGAGCGAGTAACAAGATGCGAGATACTTTTGAAGGGTCTGTGGTTGTGGATGAAGACTTTGCTCCTGGGATTTCCGTTTTGCTTGTCTGCCTGGGCCATTTCGAGGGCCAAGACGATACCTTGCAGCTCTCCTGCGTAGACTGTTGATGTTGTATCGTCGCCCATGTGGGTTTTGCTGGTTTGCTGTGTGGTTGCGCAGACTGTGGCGGCTCCGATGTGACCGTCGATGCCGCTGCCGTCTGTGTAGATGTGTGTTGCGTCGGTGTTCTGTTTCAGACATCGTTAATGTTCCTTCTCAGCCTGCTTCGCATCTTCGCCGATATGGATGCGCGGAACCTGCCACCATGGGAGAGCCACGAAGGCGGTATGCGCACATTTGTTGTTCGACTGGCAAGAGATGCATCTTTATATCGAGTGCTGGAAACGAGGTCGCTCTGTACGCTCCGCTTATTGCACTGGCTGCTCGGGCTTGAAGCCTTTGCAGCCTATTGAGTGTCCTCTTGGTGTATCCTTTCTCTCCATATCCACTATTGGACCACAGCCAGCACTCGCACATCATTTGCGGTATGGCGACTCCTCGTCGACGCGTTGTTTCCACTTGAGGGCTGACTCCATGACGAGGTCGAGGTATCTACAGGCTGCCTTTGGCACGACTTCTCCCCATGGGCTCTGGAGTGTCGTGTCTGTATCGAATTTGATTTTCGCTCGTGTGAGATAAGCAAGCTGAACTTTTCGGGTGCGAAGATAAAGGCATGGGTGATGGCTAATGTCTCAGGTTTCTGAAGCCCTACTTGGAGTTTCTGGCAGGTTTCGTCAGTGATATCCCCCCGCTGTAAGGATCGCTACGTCAACAATGAACCCAGTGGCTGTCGTGTCTTCGGCTTCGTTGCAACTGTCCAAGAGATCTTAGTTGTAGAAGAGGTAGAGTATTGGCGATAGGGGAGATCCTTGTGGGATGCCGGTGTTGATTCTGCAAGATTCGGAATGGAATCCGTCTACGTCGATCTCGGTCTCTCGGCATCCGAGGAAGCGGCAACCCAACGCACCGTTCCTTCGTCGAACAGCCTCTTCCTCAGGTTGTGCAGGAGCCGGCAATGCGAAACATTGTCGAAGGCCCCTGACACATCTAGGAGGAGAAGGCTTACTGCCATTCCCTTTCCTGAGCCTCAGGCTTCGTATATCTTATCCACGATCTGATGCAGTGCGTGTTCAGTCGACCGTCGTTTTCTCCCGCCCATGTGGCTGTCTGGCAGTAATCCGTGTGTTTCGGCAAGGTAGCTCGATCTTTTTGCTACGATAGCATCCATGATCTTGCCCACCGTGTTCAAGAGGGCGATTGGTCTGTATGCTTGGGCACTGTGTAGTTGTCTTTGCCTGGCTTCCTCAGCACCACTGTGGTGGACTTCTCGAAGTGTTGTGGGCAGTATCCTAGTCGGAGACTCTGGTTGAATATGCGGGCGAGATGTGGTACAATCCATGGCCTCGCCACTTGGAGTGCCAGGTTAGGGATGCCGTCGGGGCCCGACTACTGAAGATCTGTCAGCCGAACAGTCGTCCGTCCCACTCCTTCACGGGCGTCCGTTCCTTATCTTATCGTGTGATCCAGGTCACGTGACATCCCCGAATCTTTCCGTTCCCAAGAGGAGTCACCTGAGTCCCGTACTCCGCACATAT
>NW_026850067.1:0-4479 GCF_030869225.1 Colletotrichum abscissum
CTTTCCCGATATCATCTATCGTTCCCTCCTCGAACTCGAACCCACTCAACTATACGCTTCTCCTGCCGGAACATAACGCTTACTCCGATATCATATCTCAAACACCATTTACGGAAGGCTACAGCCAAATGCTGCCATGGATCACGGTTCCCTCGGTTTCGGCATTGCCCAGCATCGGGATGCCGGGATTGTTTGACATGTCGTCATGGCTCGACCCGCAGATGATGATTTCATGATGGTTATATTTATACACCCGAGAGGAAGAACACTTTTGATCTTCCTGGCCGAGCTTATTATATAATGAAACATCTCGTAGCCTCTGTAAGCTCAAGAAAGACCATTGCATGTTCCTGCGGAGATTTCGTCTTCAAAACGACCACAAGTCTGCATCTCGGCCACCGCTGCCACTACTGTATCATCTTTCTTAATGAGTATTTGCATTACTTTGTCAAAATTCAAACCCACAGAATGAATAAGAGGTAGTTAATGGAATGGCTTAAATTCATCAAGTTCCGAGTAAGAGGTAGAGGTGCGTGAAATAGGGTAGATCAGGTGGTAACACGCAATTGCCACAATCCATCACAGCATTTATGCCGTCGCGACCAAGCGATAGGGAATCAATCCTACGGCCTTGGCTTTTTGCCTGGATTTGTATTTGTGCATGTATGAAGCATTGATGGATGTAGTGGTAGCGCTTCAAACCCATAGCAACTTTTTTTTTTAGCTGTCTTGAACTGCCGTGACATGAATATAGGGGTAGCATTTCTTGATTTATGTTACTTCTCAAGTACTGTTAGCTTGCTATCATGTCGTGGTTAACACTTTGCGTTAGAGCTACTGAGTAACGTCTTATTGTTTCAGCAGTTAGGCCCGCTCCATAACACTAGGGAGATATCTTTACGTGGCAAAAGCTTCACGTTAACGCTACTGAATAACGTCTTATTGCTCCATCATTTGGACCAGTTGCATGGCACTAAGAAGATCTCTTTAACTATATAAGTACCATGGAGCAACTGTGTAGACACAACATAAACAGGAAATTTGATTACGTCCGCTCCAATTTGCATTCTCACTACGTTAATCTTAGAACCCACAACCATGACCAGCCATAATTTACAAGATTCAGGAGGCTACCACATCACAGATTGCCTGCAGACGACTTTAACATCGCTCGAGGAGGAGGTAACGAGAGTGAATACGAGCTCCATGGAGTTGGAGAGTGAGATACAACAACTACAAAGTGAACGACACAAGCAAAACATATTGATATCATTGCAATCCCAATACATTGCCCTTCTGGAGGAGAGACTCAAGTTTGAAGAATCCACGGGGCCTCTCATTGAGGTCGGCGGTATCAGAAACGGGACCAATCTTGATGGCAAGATTCGCACTTAGGACAGTTCAATAAAAACGTTGATCCTCTTTGAACCCTTTCATGGCCGCAAATCTTCAACGCTTCCTGACATTGCATTTCCCTCAGCAACATTCTCAGGATTGCCTCCGCTTCGTCGGCCTTCTTGGCTCCCACATCAGCCTTCTGTACCTTCGTATTGGCTTTGACCGTCATCACTTCACTTATGTGTTCCTGACATACTTGCATCGTACTTTTTC
Organism: Colletotrichum abscissum; assembly: GCF_030869225.1. Classification (NCBI taxonomy): domain Eukaryota; kingdom Fungi; phylum Ascomycota; class Sordariomycetes; order Glomerellales; family Glomerellaceae; genus Colletotrichum; species Colletotrichum abscissum. Next base: position 1,612 of record NW_026850067.1, read on the forward strand.
GTGTGCGTCTGGTTCTGCTGCTAGATGACTTCGCGGTTCTCTTGACATCTCATCCAAAGGTCAAGCCGTTGTGCTTTCCGGGAATTGGAGGCTGTGTCGTACTGCTTGATTTTTCGTAGCCTGGCAACCACCCGAAGATGACGAGCAGTGATATAACTGTTGTCTCAAGGCTTATACAGCACCAACGTGCGCCAATTTGAAGTTTTGGACGCCTTTAGCCGTATCTCCAATGAATGGAATGATCGATCCAACTGCTTTTTTAATGTGAATATTGATGACTCGGTGCTGCACTCATCGTCCCGAAACACGATCATTTGAACTTGCTTTTTCTTGATTGTCTTCGGTATCTTGCCGTGTTGAAGTGGGAAGCATGGACAAGGAAACGCCGTCATGTGGCAGGAGGTATGCACTACTACCAAATTGTGAAGTGGCAGATGTACGTACACAACTGGACGCGTTTGGCCAAGTCCACGCACGCCCCTGGCACATAAAACCCAGTGACTCAAGACGCTTCGTCTTCTTTCCATCGCTTCCAAATTCCCCCTTATCAAAGCGCCGTGTCTCCGCCAACTCAATAAGGGAATCCCTAGCCCTATTCAGCTGTATCCTCTGTTTTTGTGTCAAAACAAATCGACCGGTTCCGTATTACAATGTCAACAACACCGCCGGACACGGTTCGGGGGCGTCTGGGCTCACCCTACAGTCTTTGCGACTTCGGAGAACAGAGACGGTATGTAGCAGTCAACGCGTTTCTTTGACAATGATTGGAACATCGGGGATTGTGCCCGATTTCCGACTAATTTCATCACAGGAGAACAGGTATCAGATTACATGATGATGGCGCGCGGCACGAGTATGGGATGCAACCGATTCACGGCCTATTCTCTTCGTCAGAGACCGATAAAAATTTACTCGGTGACAACACAACGCCGGATAAGCAGAACATCAAAACTTCAAGTGACTCATGCTGGCTATTTGTAGTGCTGAGCTCCTGCTAATGTGGTAAATTTGGAAGGTCCCGAATCCGAAATGCCAAACCAAGGTTTTCAGCCTCTGAGATCTTCCGATCTTACAATCGACGTGCGTTCTGCTCGAAACGCGTCCGTTGACTGCGTGTCAATGCCTGTGCCATTCCTCAAATCCCCGAGAACAACACAACAGACTATCGAGAGACGGTATAAGTCCCCACCATCGAGTAGGACATTCAACCGGTCGATATTCACGCTTGGTAGTACACCACAGCGTTGGGGCAACGGTTCAATTTCAGTTCAGACCGGCCGGCCCGATTACAATGAATCAAGAAATAGGGGCCGCCGTCGAACCTCGCAAGCGTGTGGTTAGTGATAACATCCCCCCTTTTCGGTTTGCTTGGAGAACTCTAGACTCCTACGTGCTCGATACTAATAGATGAATCATCAAGAGCACTGTCGTCGACGCAAAGTACGCTGCGTATCATCCTCGGAAAACGGCGGGACCCAAAATGAATGCATCAACTGTCTGAGGCGGAAGCAACAGTGCAGCTTCCTTCCCGTTGGCAAGTCGCCGCAGCGACAGACAACCGATCCGCGCCCTGAAGCACCGCCACGAGGTTCTTCTAGACTGAATACCGCTTCTTCTTCATCTTATTCTTCCTTGGGCTGGGGGCAGTCTTTTCACATACCCCAACACCACCTGTACGACGCCGGTCTTACACATCCAGTTACGGGTATGGCACCGGCTCCGACTTATCTGTCAACACTTGAGACTTCCGACTCTGAGGCCTCGTGTAAGTCTTATCGGTTATTCGGGTCCCTCAAATTTGCTGACAAGCGAATCCTAGTGCTCGTCAGTGCGTTCTCGTCTTCCTGGAGCCAGACAGCGTATTGGGCATTTCCAGAAGCCTTTCCCTACTCTATATCACAACCAGCCAACTACCAAAGTTTGGAAACTTCCGTTGGACACTCGCCGATCGCCACTCCCTCTTCATATTATACTTCCCGAAACCCTTTGTCTGTCAGCTGCAGCAACGTGAGTCCCGATGTTACTGATGACGTAGGACGCTCATCGGTTGCTCATGAGAGTAACATGATCTCCTCAAGTGACACGTCGCTGCCGCCTCTGAACGCCACAATGCCACAGCAGCGTCAATGGTACGGGGAAATGTAGTCTACTAGATCAAATAGCATGATTTCAACAAGAGAGCCCGCATGAATTTGGTCGATAGATATAATGAAGGCGAGCATCGTGGCTTCATAGGAATAGTACATCTTTGTATCTTTAGATGAACTCTAAATTCAATGAGAACAGAGATCTTTCCACAATCTACCATTACCAATTCCGTTCAAGATCATCTCCTTTTGCCGTGATCTTGGCTGGCAGAAGATGAGCTAGATTAAGTTTCTCGCTTCGACAGGGGTCATACTTGTGTAATCGGGATCATCGCGCTTCCTTTCACGAAGTTTCGACCGCAATGATAAATTTCCTGTGGAACTTCTATCCAACCACTCGATGGTCCGACCTTTAATAACGACCAGTTGTCCCTCTCATGTCTGGACGGCGAGCCGCACCCACACCAGCGCGTTCAAGATTTCCTAGTACCTACTATGTTTCATTCTCAGCTATGGCGCCGGCACCCGCTTTTGATTGCCGGCACGGCTGTCGGCCTTGGGATTGAGCTCGTCTAGCCACATACTGCATCACCGGAAAGCTGAGCGCCACTTCGCCGGCTTCAGGATACCCTCCCTGTCGGCGATGGCATTGGCGTCGAATTGACCAAGATCACTGAGCTTGAGAGAGGCAGAGGTGATGAGCATGTTTTCGCTCGGCTGATCGCCGACTGTATGTCAGATGCAGGCTGCGTTTAACGGGACGCCCAAGTGACTGGGTGAT
>NW_026850067.1:4791-7729 GCF_030869225.1 Colletotrichum abscissum
GGGTGAACATTCTGCTTCTATGGTTTCTGTGTTGCTTGTCTGCTCAGGCCATCTCGAGGGCAAGGATACTGCCCTAGAGCTTCCCCCCGTAGACCATCGGCGTTTTGTCGTCAACCATGTATGATTTTGCGGATTTTTTATGTGGTTGCGCAGACTGCGGCGGCTCCGATCTGACCGTCAATGCCGCTGCCGTCTGTGTAGATGTGGGTTGCTCCAGTTTTCATTTCCAGACATCGTCGGTGTTCCTCTTCAGCATGCTCTGCGGATTCCGCAATGAGAACGCGCCGTCTTCTTCACCATGGGGAGTGATAAAAGGCGATATGTGCTCGTGCTCGTGCTCGTGCTGTTCGCTGACTGCGACCTGTCCATGGATCAGTCATTTCGTTATCGTCTGTCTCGGGCTCATTTTCTTTCCTCTGCGTGCAGTTACTTCGGCCGTGCCTACTCTGCTGATGGTGCCGATGTTGTGTTTCCATAGCTGCTGTTCGGCTGGCAGGAGATATATTTCCATATCTAGTGCCGGATACGAGGTTGATCTGTAAGCTCCGTACATCGCCCTGGCTGCTCTGGCTTGGAGCCTTTGCAGTCTGTTCATTGTTGTTGCCCTGTAGCCCATCTCTCCCCAACTGCTGTTGAACCACAGCGAAAACTTCTAAACAGACTTTCCAACTTCTTTGGTAGACTATTTGGGATTCGGGCCTTCCGTGATGCGCACCCAGTTTCAATTGGTAATCCTTGAATCTTGCTTGGCGAACTTGACACCGCCCAAATTCCACGAGCCGCTGCGCGTGTGAAGAGCTCTTTACTCGGCATACGTTACGACGGGTGCTGCAAGTTTGCGGGCGACGACGGTCAACAGCCTCTTGTCCACCGTGATGCCGAAGTCCTTCAGTATCGGCTCGTCAAGGCCCAGAGCCGCTGCGCTGTCGCGCTCGATGGAGACGGCGTTGGCAAAGGGAGAGAGGCAGGCAAAGTCGAGCATCGCCGTGGTCCCGTCTCCGGAAAGCTTGGAACGGACAGCCTGGCCGGCGGTGATGGTGCACCGCTCGGCTGGGAAGAACATGGGCTTGGAAGGCGTGCCGAGGTTGACCAGGGGCAGGGTCTTGCCCGGAGCCTGTTCGTACATCCATCGCCAGTATTCTGCGGCGGAGTAGAGACCAGGCGGCTTGTTACCAAGGACCTTGGTTTGGCCCTCTGCGGGATTCAGCTGGAAACGGACCTCCTGCGGGCCGCCGTAGACGAAGCTGTGGGAGAAGATGACGGTGCGGTCAACGTCTCGACTGCACGCAAGCCCGTGGATGGCTTTCTTGGCAGTGACGTCCTTGTCGTCGGCGGTGCGAAATCGGATAGTCACGCGGGTCTTGGCGAGGAACTTGGATAAGCCACGCAATCTCATATGAACGATGTCCTGCGCGTTGATATTGTCGGTGCCGAACTTATCGACGCCAGACCACCTGCAAAGGTCGCTGACAAGGACATCGGTCTCGAAGCGGGAGAAATGCGCGTCGTCGGGATTGCTGGGGTCGACCATGTCTCGGAGGCACTGGGCCATGACAGCCAACGGGGCCTCGGTCTCACCGACGATCCTGACGTTGTAGAGCTCCTCGCGCATGGCGCTTTCGTTCTTGAGCTTGACGACGATGGGGCTCTTTACGAGCTGCAGCTTGTCGAGCGAGACGAACTGCGACTTGAACTTGGTTGCCAGTGCGGCCTTCGGCTCAAGGCGTCGAAGCTCCGCGAGAGCGTGCTACAGGACGATCTTGAGCTTGCGCTTCGGGACACTGGTGAGGGGCCCATTGCTGCCGCCAGCGCCTCCGCCTCCGGCCTGCGCCTTGCCCTTTCGTTTGCCCTTGGGGTCGTCTGCCGGAGCGTCTGCAACCTCACCTTTGCGGACCTCGAGGTTATACCGGTAAAGGACCACGGGCTTGATGAGCAGGCGGAAGTAGTTGGTCCAGACAACGATCTGCTTTCCCTTGGCGCCGAAGGCCGGTCGACAGGACATGAGGGAGACGGTCGAGTTGGTGAGCTTCATGCTACCCATCTTCTTAACTAGAGCCTGGTCTTTGGACTGGTAGCGCTGGACCACGGTGTTCTCGAGGTTGGTCACGTCGATGTCAGGCTCAGGAATAACCGAGCCCTGTCTGACAGGCGTCACTTCACGAGATGGACTTCACGTGGTACAGCAACACTCACCCGAAGAAGGTTTTAGCCCCACCTTCGAATGCTCCACGGCGAGGAGCGAAGCCGCCGTGGGCCCCTCGTCCACGATCGCGATCGCCGCCACCGCCAAAATTGCCCCCGCGTCCACCCGGAAAAGAATTGTCGAGAAGGCAGGAAAGACAAATTTCGATTGGAGGTTGGGAGAGAAGCCGTAGGTAATGAAAGTCTGGAGATGGATGCAGGAGGTCGAAAGTCGCGGTGGTGAGATGGTCGGCGTGACCGATACGCGCCCCAATTCATTAGGTAAGGGCTTGCGCGAACGACAACGATAGCCCTCAGACGGCACTTAGGCAACGGACTTCCGCCCACATTATTGCGCCGCGGCCGTACAGTGGCATTCGAGGCAAGTCGTCTTGAATGAAGCTGGTCAAATACGTAGTCATGCCTTCAGGACTTGGTGTCTTCGTCAAAATATCTGCGACCGCAAGCACGAATCAACCGGTTGTTGTAACACGAAAATCCAGGCTGACGGTGTGGATTGGATTATTGAAGACCGGCAACTGGTGAGCCTATACGGTGTCGGCGAACCTATAGTGCCGAATGGTACGATGAATCCTACTTCAACCTCACGGTAGTACTTCTCTAGGACGGAAATATTTCACACCATTCATCTCATGCTCCATGATGAGTTATGATCCCACTGTCAGGCATCAGCCAGAGGCTTTCATTTGCAACAAGCCTTTCAGAAAGCGTGCGGCAGCTTTTACCCCTTTGTTTA
>NW_026850068.1:0-7708 GCF_030869225.1 Colletotrichum abscissum
TCGTCTTGCCAGAAAACGACCGATTGGCTTGCAAATGGTACTTTCGCTCTGCTCGGCTCACTAGCGCTCGCGGCAGGCAGTCGCTTCCACATCGGATTCTGGTATGATCCCAATTGCGTCTACTCATTGGAGCGGCAGTTCTGGGCTTGGAAAAAAATGGCAATGGAGAAGATTCTTAACAAGCTTGCCGCACCAGTTTGCCGGGACCAGAACATGGTCGCATGTGAACCAAACCTTGCTGAATACCAGAGAGAGCTTGACTACGCCCTCATAGAGGCTGCCAAAGCGGACGCTCATTCATCTGAAGTGATGAAGTTCCTTCTCGAAGCTGGTGCGGATATTGACAGTGAGGCGAATTCCTACATCGTCGCACAGGCTTGGTATAATGCTCTTGACGAAGAAGTACCGAGTCTTTTCAGGTCAAAAGTGGAATTCTTCATTCGACATGGCATCGATCGTACGAGAGTTTGGTCGTGGTTGAACGGCTTACAAACACCAATGCAGTTTATCCGAACAGAACTTCACCGTTCCTGCCGGTACACGACCGATGGCAGCTTGTTTATCCCCAAAGCCCTATATCTCCTCAATTTTCTTGCGTCTCGTGGATACCTGCACTGGCCAAAGGTCATCGGCATGTTAGGGATTACGACGAAAACAAACAAGTTGAATCTCATTTTCTCTGATACGGACGTGCTAATTCGGCGGCTTCAACCAGCACCATGCCAACATGTTCTTTAGCAAGTCCTTCTGCTAAAAGAACGCCGGACGGTTCCGCTCCGATTACCTTCGGCCGTCATACGGTTAGACGACTTATGTGAAGTATAGAGTTGTAAACCGAATCTTCCTGTTGAGAAACATGTTAATTCTTAGGGTTCGCTATACGCCCGTAGTACTAGGACTTTCCTACAAAAGATTCCTTGAAATGCCGAGTTTGCGACATTATGTTGGAATAAATCGATTGGCCGAAGGTATATAGACGCGAATCGACTTGTTGTATTTGATGAACGTATAAAACACGAAGTTGACTGACAAAAGCCAGCTTTGTGTGGGAAAGCCGTTCTTCCATGATGACGACAGCCTGAAACGCAGAAAATGATTTAATTCAACGGCTATACAAGGTCATAAATAATCCATAAGCTTTATTGCCGTCGCATCGTTTGGGGTCCTCAATCCTCCCGCCCTCCGGTTTTTCTAACAAACCCCAGATCGTTGGACGAATTTTGATAAGATGCTCCTAGATAAATATTGATACAGAGCAAGGAGACGTGTATTCGTACTATATTAGGCTGAGCTTTGTCTAACATAGCTGGACAGATACTTGGAGCAGCCAACCATAGTCAAAAAGCAGATTGCTTACTTTGAATCTACTGGAGAAAATTGTCAATGCAGTTCCAAGATAATGGATGAGACTGTAAGTTCGACGGCAAGTAACATCGAACTCTCAAAGTAGGCATACATTGCCTAACGGCCACAGTGGGTAGCAACACCTATCCGCTTCCGGGATTCCACTCTCTCTTCCATGCAGAGACTGACAAATGGTCATTTTTTGCAGCCTCCGTAAATACTATCCAGGTGGCATAGAAAGACAGCTCAAGCTGCAGAGTGCTGAAAATTGTGCATAAACTTCATCCTACCACATAGTTCTGTGACGGGCATTGACCAGGTCTTGAGAGTATGTTCATTTACTCTTCAAAAAGATTTATCGCCTGCAGTGTGTGTGATTGGGCACATAAACTCGATAGTTTGCTCTTAAATAAGGTTGATCTGTCATTTGACTCTGATGAAGGATGGGCCGGCAGATCCAAGTATCAGAATCAAGGGGTGCATGGGAGAGGTCCGGCTCGCGAGACTTCCACATGACAAAGGTAGCATGAAAAATGGCAAAAGCTGTTTAGCCGTCCTTTGAGTTGCTTCATCATCCATCGCCTTGATGGTACGGAGAAAATCGAATTATCATTATTAAAAAGTCAATGCTGATAGAAGATGCATTTCTGACCTTCGTCACGGCTTTTATCGCGAACGTTCACGCCCAATCCGCAATGCACTTATTTCGAAGGTTCAAATCCACTGCGGCCAACTGAACGAAGTGGCTTTTACCGTATCGTAACTGAGACTGACGGACAGAATTACTAAATTGCTTTGGTGGTGGTCCCAGATTTCGGACTCGATAGCATCATGTGCTTGTGTTTCTGTCCCAAAGCTCATAATTCCACGTATGAAGCTTGATACGGATGAATATACCATAGGGAGGGAGGGAGAGAAAGAGAGAGAGAGAGATATCATTGCGCGCGTGCAGCGAAAAATGGTTCAAATAGGCAACAGCCTTTCTTCATGTGATGCATCTACCTTACACAAGTCAACGGGACGTTTCAACGAGTTTTGTCTGACATGTACGGCGCATACGCCACTCTACAGCTATTAGAGAAGTTACATCGACGCCGTCCACTAATATCATACTCGTGAAGACCCCCCATCTGATTAGGGCAGACACTGGGCCACTAGCATGCGACGTGATCCCGACAATGACCCCTCGGGTTACCTAGACCCACACAGTCGGAGGTCATGCCGCTATCAGCCCACGTCTCGACTCGATGTTCAGAGTCTTGAGCTGCTTGACATGCTCTAACCAGCTGTTGAGGCACAGATATCATTCGGGTCATTCAGAAATTCCCACGCCTTTTACTATCTCTTGTGAGGCGTGTTTGCCGATCAATGCCACATGACATCCTTCGACTGGCTTGCGGGGGCGATGTCAAAACATAAAATTGATGAACTACCAAGATGCAGAGAGGAGCCTGGCCACCAGCAATTCCTGAGGAAACCTGGGTCCCTTAAGATTCAATAAAAACAAAATAGAGGCAGCTCGCTTGCGTTCTGCGGCTTACGTTGGAGAATCCAAGAATCTTATCGCATTCAACTTCTTGATAATAAGGCCTTTCTCGGGTGCCGTTTTCGTCCATATCGATAGTCCGCCTCCTCTTCCGCGGGCTGCGACCATTAGCGCAGGTGGCTTGATAGAGTATCTGAAGGTGGCCAACGCTGGAACACGGCTCCTGGCATAGCTCCGCTGGACACAAGTATACTCACGAGATCCCTGGAGGAAATGTTGTTGTCGGCTCATAAGCTGCGAAAGCATGCCCTCGAAGCCAAAGTAAGGAAGGCATTTAACAACAGCCCTCAACAATAGTCGTCGACTTACCTAGATGTCTCTGCAAGTGAGTGGTTATAACCTCAACTTGCCCGATGAACATGGGTTTCCCTGGAATGGCTTACTCGAAGCACTTTACACTGACAACAACACTGAAAACGTACACCAGAATGAAGAACTTCAAAGATTGGTCGTTCAAAAGGTCGAAAAGTAGCTTTACTGCTAAGCAGCCAGCAGTTCATCTCTAATGTTCACAATGGCTATGTTACGGGAACACGGATGAAGCACCCATGATGTGCGATACGGCGCTAGGTACTATTATGTCGAGATCGTCGAGGATTGACCAGCCAGGCGTTCGGGGAACGACTCCGTTATCCTACAAGGCTTGAAAGCCTAGGATACGGAAGTAAAGACTCTATGGCAGATCGTTGGCGATGACCTTGGTAGTCTATTGTAGGACTGTCGTTTGTGAAACCCGGCAACATCCCTTTTGCGCTTTCCAACAACACACGTTGGTACGGACAGACCGACTCACACAGACGAGCTAGCTCACCTTCGGCCCAACTGAGCAACAAAATGTTGACTCCGTCGGTTGAAGTGGTGACTATGAGAAAGAACATAACTATATATTCCCTGTAGAAGCAAGGCTAGCGTGAAAGAGCTGGAACTTGGCACGATCCTCACCACGACGAAAGTGAGGACTGGCACTAGACAGCAACGTGCTCGATACACTGAGCAGAGTTGATTTGGCATAAGCGTCGTTGCATTGAGATGATCCAGGATGCCCACGAGCGCCAAGATCTATCATACACGTCAAGTGAGGAGGCTTGGACGTCGTACCTCGATCTCCGTCCATGTTCAACGTGTACATATGCAGTTCTCCTTCCAACAAGGACTACCGGCCTTACACTAGGGCAGTATTACTGTACATAACGGAATCCCGCCATCCCGCATCGGAAGCAGGTTTCTTCGCAAGATTAGGTAGAGGAAAACAGCATGATCGCGATCAGAAGCTCGTAGACAATTGTCTCCTGAACGCAGTGCTGTACAAACAACCGATGCGCACATTTTCTCGCACTCTCAATGTCCCACGATTGAGTACCCAACAACGCCTTTGAACGGTGCCAGGCTTCGATTGCGGCCACGACCGCTGTGGCAGTCCAATCTATATCAAGCTGTATGATACCGTGCAGACATAAATCCGTGACGACTGATGAGTCCAGGGCACTTTCGTATGCCAAACATAGGTCCCATCCGTCGTCTTGGTAGAGGTCATAGTCCAGAGCGTGCATCAAGTACACTTCGTTGGCCCAAATAATGTCTCCAAGACACATGTCAGATACGGATGCTCTAGTGCCGCAGTCGAAAACCGTTCGGGCAATGGCATCGGTTTCCTCTCGGTGGCCCAAGAGCTTGAGAGAGACTGAAAGGGCAGCTTTGATCAGGCCTTCGGAGATAACGACGTTCTTCCGTTCAAGAAGTTTCAAGTAGGTCAAAGCACGCACTAACGAAACTGAATTGAGCTGGCCGGGGGAACGTGATGAGACTTGTTTGAAGAGGGTCACGGCTAGGCTTCCTACAAACCACATTTTCGACAGAAGGCGATAGCATGTCAGGCAAGTCGTTCCAATAGCTTTAAATATGTTTTTGCTTACGTGACACACTTTTTGGAGAAGCTCGTTGAGAGATGTGTCACGTCTCAGAAAGGCCAACCTTTGCTCACGAATTACGTCAGTCCTGCCGAGAGATCGCTCAGGTCTTTATTATAAGATTGTGCTAACTTGCCTTTTGTCTGAAAATTCTCTTAGTAAACCATCTAGGTCAGGCTTGGTGTCTTCATGACATCAGTGTTGTCTTACCATTGACTCAGTCTGTACTGATGGGAGCCTGGTAATCAATACCCAACCTATCTCCCCTTCGCCTTGTGGTGTAGGGTCCGCCTCTCAATGTCTGCAAAGCGGAATGTAACAACCAGGCATACATAGCCACTTAGACTGCCGATATACTACGGCGAGCGCAGCTGGTGGGAACTAGCGTGCTTGAGACTCCGACCTTCTCCTATGCATCGTGGCCGCCTTATCTGATGCACCGTGCTAAGAGGCATCGACCCTTCAGGCAAATTGTGAAGGCCTCCTTATGCTGTCTTGCCAGGAACTCAGCCATTTGAACACGGGCCCGTCGGCCTCGCCGGAAGCCTGTCGTAGGACCACGTCCTGTACACCACTCCTTCCTAGTACATCATGTTGTACTGGTCGTTGATTGGTATGACCGTCGTTGCCATGACTGGATTTCCCATAGCGTCAATTTTCACTACGACAACGCCACCGATTCCAGATGCACAAGATACACATGCTCATGAGAACAGATTGGTCTCTGGATAACACTGAGGGCTTCAGTGTTGAGGCCAAAGCTCCTTGGCTTGGAGTCAGGTCGAGCTAGTGCGCCGCCAAAGGCGCTGTGCCAAAGAGCGACAAATCTGACGAAGGCATTGACTACTCAATATACTGATGATTGTACGAGTGGTCGCACGCTCTGTCACGACGGCGGGTGCATGATGTCTGATACCAGCTATTACAAGGAAGGGATCAATCGTTCAGTGATGACTACTGTGCTCGGCCTCATCCGTACGCTCATAGGCTACCTCACCGTTTACTTAGAGTGGTTGGGGCAACGCTTTTGGGCAGAACAACGGTGCGAGGCCAGGCAATGTTTGAAGATAGGAGCCTTCTTAGTACTTTCAGATAACGACTATGAATGAAACGAATTTCGCGATTTCCCCCTCGATCTATTCTTTTCTTTCAGATGCTCGAATCCTGCTCCGATCATCCCACAAGCATAGGTTCTCCCGCTGGAATTCAAAACAAGAAAAAATCTGATCACGTCACCCACTGTTTCATTCCTCATATCTCAGTCGCAAACTCGCCCATCCGTATTGAAATACCCCAAGGCTTTATAGACTTGTTCACTATGGTACTCGGGGAAGGATGGTTTAGGAGTGCAATACCAGCAGGCCCTTACGAATCTACGTTGGGTAGCAACTAACCTGCTGCACTCGAGGCTTAGTGAAGGCGTTCGAACAGTGAAGGCGTTCGAACAGTGAAGGCGTTCGAACAGTGAAGGCGTTCGAAACAGACACTGCTCCTCCAGAGATAGAGCGTTGAATGGACGGAAGCTTTCAGTTCGGGGAGGGCTTCGGTAGATCGATAGAACCTTCAACATCACTACGGCTAAGAGGTCTCTTCTAAAGATTATCGTTTTAAGACGATCGTTCCGTGAGTGAGTTCTCAGCGGTGTCAGACCGACGTTATCTCCTACAATTCAGGGCTCTCGGACCATTATCGTCACGCTTAGGCTGCACGGTGCTGGTGGAGATTGTATAAGATGCGTATCGAAGAAAACCAGTGCCCTCGCCACAGTGGTGCTGATCACTTTTCCCTAGGAGAAGATATCACGTAGCGCGCCACAGACTAGCCTCATACGTCAAGACTTTCGATGGGCTTCCCGTCAAAGTCGAGCCGCTTGGGACGCAGGCCGAAGGATCTCAGGTTTTCTCCAACCGCTGCGTACTGCTTGAGTCTTCAATAGAGAGGATCTGATGGGAAGGAGAGCTTACCGTATAAGTGTTTACTCCCTGGTACAGACTCCCGGAGCACGTCTTCGATGTTCGATTCAGCAGACAATCTTATGATACCGGAACGCATGGCCTCATCCAAGGCATCGGCAAGACCCTGGTCGCCCTTCCGTTTCGGTAGATTTCCGTTTACGGGTGCGAGGTCGTGTGTCACTCTGATTTTCTCATTGTCGCGGAAATACTGGTAACTTCTGCCATAGCAGATTATCTGCATGCCGGCATGACTACCGAAGCCAGCGTGGGCGAATGAGGCCCTCAACACGTCCAGGCTCTCATTCAACCACAAGAGCGACGTACTCTCCTTGTGTTTGGTAAGCTCACCCCGCCATGCAAGAATCTGGTAGGCTTCTACCACACCGCTATCCATGGTGATGATATCGAGAGTTTGGTCTGTAGCGATCGCAGGGGTGAGTGGTATGACATAAGGTCCGCGGACTTCTAGTTCACTAGGGGCTTCCGCATCGACGAGAGCGAACAGTACTGCAGTGTACTTGGACGTCTTGGTGCCGTTGTTGAAGTCTCTTCTCATCCAGGCTGCACGTACGGGGATTTCGCCTACTTTGAAGTAATACGACTGACCAGAGGTGATGGGGGATGATACCTCGACTTCTAGAATGCGGATATGCTTGTTTGGCGGAGTGGTCAGTTCCATGGTCTTCGTGGGAAGAATGGACACGGAAGTCGTCTGCTGAGTTAAACTTGCGCATACAAGGAAGATGAAGCCAGCCGACACCGCGAGAACGACGAGCCAGGGCAAGTACAGAACGACGTGGACTGTGGTCAGGAGGGAGAGAACAGAGGCCAGTATCCAATGCGTGCCGAGCCAAGAAAGGGCCGCGGCCGATGTACGGGGGCGGAGACAACGGCAGATCGGGGTGGAGGAGGCACTCGCTCGTCGGAACTTCGACGAGAGCGCCACGGTCACCAGA
>NW_026850069.1:0-7662 GCF_030869225.1 Colletotrichum abscissum
ACGAGGACACCTGAGATGATGGAGCCAGGAACCAGCAAGAGCGTTACCGGAAGCATTGCCACGCCCGCCATGGTCGGCGTCTTCTGTTTGACTGAGAGGAAGTAGAACGGGACGTAATAGAGTTGGCCATAGAGCTAATTCAGGGTCAGCGGGTCTTCAGGGCTTTCCGATGTTTGTTATGCGTCCACTTACGATAAATCCTTGAAGGAGACCAAGAACGTAAACGGTGATGGAGCTCATATCTGTGAAGAGTGTCCTCTTCAAGAACGGGACTTTGGCGAAACGATGCTCGTAGAACAGCGTGGTCATCAATCCGGCGGCGCCAATGAAAACCGGCACGAGAGTCTGTGCACTGCGCCAAGGAAAGTCATTGCCACCCCAGGAGAGACCGACCAGGAACGTCACCATAGAGCCGATGAAAAGAAAACCGCCCAGCCAGTCGACAAGTTGAAGCTTTTCGGCAAACGTGCGTGTAGGAGGCTTCAGGGTTAAAAGAACGGGCACGGCGATGAGGGAGTATGCACAGATGGGGAAGTTGATGTAGAAGATCCACCGCCCTGTAGTGTGCTCTGCCAGAAGCACTACGCTGATTTGCGCCCAGTCAGTTGCGAACGTAGTACATTACTAATTACTGCGACAAGCTCTCGATTGCAGCCGGCAAATTGTGATTGAAAGAACTGTCGAATTGCGCCCAAAAGATTGTTGATTGCGTCTGGTATTGCAAAGTATTAGTCGTATCCCAGCGCTGACCTATCGGCACGTCACCTCGAGCGTTGCCCGGTACAACGGTACCCTTACCCCTAAGCAGGTCAGCCAAACAAGCCTCCCGCGTTGGGCGGAACATGACTGACATTTCTCCAGGAACCACCCCGCCACTATGGGTCTATCGCCGGAGCACTTCGTCCTCCCAGAATTTCACGCCTTTACCATCAGTGATTCGACCTCGCTTCTAATTCCGACGGCGATCAGCGAAAATCGCATCAATGTCATCCGCAGTGCACTGCTACTCGTATCCAGCTCCGGCTCTCAATCGCAACCCCGTCATTGAAGCCTGGGTCCAGGAAGTGGTTGACGCCGATTTTTCACCATCTCGTCCGTACCAGCCTCAACCCTTCCTTGACGCCATCACCCGGCCATTTTTGCGCAAGCGGAGACGAAGTATCGAGAACAAGGACGGAGACAACGTCTCAAACCCAAGGAACTTGTCGATCATAAAGAAGCGCCGGCTTTGTGACCGAACTCCCCTCGCACCCATGGACGCCAATACCGACGCGGGAGGAGCACCGCCTCAGACTCCTCGCGCCGTCGCCAACCCGAAAGCAACGATGAAGGCAACGAAGCAGCCGCCCGATATCATCATGAGGGACAGTGGGGCTATGGACGTCGAGTCCGAGGACGAGTTGGGCAACGCCGACTACACGTCTCCTACCCCGCGAGGAGCCCGATATCAACATCGTCATTCGCAGCCCCAACCGCTGCCCGTATCCGACCAGCCCTCACCTCTTTTCACCTCGCTCTACTCCACCTCGCTTGACCAGCGCGGCATTCAAGAAACCTCTCGCATCAACACCCATCATCATCCTCCTCCTCTGTTTCCATTACCATCCAAGTCCGCGTCCGCGTCCGAAAATCAAGGGCATGGCCGATTTACTTTTTGCCGAGAAGCGCGTTCAGATCGTGCCCAAGCTTCCCGACCATGACATCCCTCAAGACGTTACTGAGCTATGTGAGCGCCTCGTCGACATCAGCGACGGCTGCGGCGTCGTCCCCGCGTCTATTGCTACCGAAGTGCACAGCCGCGTCCGGCAAATCAACCCATCGCACAAGCTTAGGCCACACCATCTAACATCCCCCAACGACGATGCAACGAATTCGAGTCCACAAACTTTGGAATCGCTCATGGGCGAACTCTGGGTTCTTTCAAAGGTCGCCAGGGAGACCATAGCCGCCAATGTTTACACATACTCGGAAGCGCACTGGAACGCACGTATCCACGCCCCATTGCTCGAGGCCGGTATCGAGATTGACGTGAACCAAGACGGGACAATCCAGCAAGACGTCCGATACATCGACGCCACCAGAGCCGGCATCTCTAGCCTCTACGTGCCGAGGCACACTGACGGCGATAGTCTGGCTGGTAAAATGGTCGACTACTGCATAGTCCTCAACGACCCTCACGTTCAAGAAGCGGCACGTGCTGCTCTCCTCGCCGCTCAGGCCCAGGAGGCCCCTCTATCGTCAGCAGCATCATCGAGCGCTTCTTCGGCAACCTCTAGAGGTAGCAGACGGGGCGCAGGCGGTGCCAATGCCAGGTCGATGGCAAGCGCAAGTGTTGCGGAAACGGCGGCAGCGGCGCGATCCATCAATCACACCGGATACCCTCCCCTCAGATTGAGTCCCATCGCCGTCAGCATCGAGACTAAGCAGCCCGAAGGCTCCGACGATGAGGCAAAGGCACAGCTATCCGTCTGGGTCGCTTCCCATTTCCTCCGCCTACACAAGCTGGCACGCAGTCCCGCGCCCATCGGCCTCACGCTGCCTCTCCTGCACGTCTCTGGCCGCGTCTGGCACGTCTATCTGGCCGTCGAAAGGGCTGATGGTATTGTGAGAAATTTCTGCTCTAGTCTTTCTCGTTATCGACTTCAGAACTGACTGGTCATGTGCTGTAGGACCTTTTCGAGTGGGTGGCAGTCGAAGGCACCGAAACGCTCATCGGCTGCTACAAAGTGCTATCGTTGCTTCGCGCCCTGCGCTCGTGGGCTCTCAAGTCGTTCCGGCCGAGGTTCTTAAACCTCCTTGGCTCGTCCGTCGCACCCTGAACTGTCGGTATGTAGCGGGACATACTTTACAGTCCTAAGGGCGGCTTCTGGCAGTGACTTGCTGGGGGCTAGCGTCAGTTACCAGTGCCCGCCGCGAGAATAGCGGCCTCTTCGCAGTAACTAGCCAGAGCTTGCCGCTGGTTACTGGTAGGCGCTACCGAAGCATTTAACTAAGAGCGGCCAGAGGCTGCTACGCCGGCGGTCCTACTGCTCAGGGCTGAAAAAAATACGACTGGTATTTAGTCCCATATAAGTATACTTGTTGGATTGACGACTGTGTCTGGATAAAGGGATGCTAGAAATGCGTTGAATAATATGCAAGAACCGGTGATGATGGGTAAATACAAGACAGAACCCCGCTCGGACCGGGATGGGACGGAATCCCTCAATC
Source organism: Colletotrichum abscissum (assembly GCF_030869225.1). Taxonomy (NCBI): domain Eukaryota; kingdom Fungi; phylum Ascomycota; class Sordariomycetes; order Glomerellales; family Glomerellaceae; genus Colletotrichum; species Colletotrichum abscissum. Next base: position 3,211 of record NW_026850069.1, read on the forward strand.
AAGCACAACAATCACCCTTTGATCAATGGACCTCAGTGGTATTACATTAAATCGACATCGTTTATCCAACAGGCGGTCTGACATTTGCATAGTTTCACATTTCACTACTGACCCGCTTTGCCGTCTTCATCTCCTCGCCCGGTCAACTTAAGCCAATCAGACATGTTCATACTAAGTCGACTGAACTGAGATTGTGCAGGCCAATGAAATCATCGGCTCTGCCGCTGTACCATGCCCTGTGGCACTTCTTCCATACCCCATCGCATGGTTTTAACTTGTTCGCTTACCATTAACCTCTCTCTCTTTTTCCGCCACGTCTAGCGCCCCTCCCCCCCTCCCCCCAACCTGGACAGGTTTTCAAAAATCGAGACTGAAGTTCAAACTTTTGAGATTGAAAACAGCCCAAAATCAACGCGCGATACCACACACACCCTTTTCTTTGTACTTATCTTGAGCAGCATTCGCATTAGTTCATATAGTACATAACAATAATTAGTCGACATTCGAAACGCCGTTCCAGATCGAAGTCCACAAGAGCCTATTTTCCACTATAAACCGGTCGAGTTCCCCTTAAACCTAGCATGCCGCAAACGGAAGTCTTACATTCACAAGTTCATTTTCCCAAGATTCGGTCTGCGTTTTCAGTCCCAATCTGGACTTCCACATGCAATCCTCACTGGCAACGACCCCGGCCACATCTCGCTCTCAAAATTCTACTCGGCTGACGTCTGTACCTACTCAAGTCATGGAACTTATGCTCGTTGGCATTGGAGAGCATATCCAGACATTGCCCTCAGGCGGATCCACTGCGAATTTGCTGGTTCTCTCTCGGGAACCCTCCCTACCAGAATTTCGACTCTCCCGAGACGGACTTAGTACTCCGACTAGAATCAACACCGCAGCCGAGACATCGAACAGCTCTCAAGAGGCTGACGCTGATTCTGATAATCTCTGTCACTCTGATGATGATCTAGATCGAGCCACCGGCCTCGCTTTATCCCATTGTTCTGGTGTTGATCTTGACCAACTTGATTGTTCCATTTGTATCATTGATACATCCACCAAACGCCACGATCAGGGCGTCGAGAGTCTACATGAAGAGGAATTATTTTCGACTATTGACTGGGATGACGACGGGTTTTCCTGCTATGATGTCGAACAAGGCCATGCTAGTAATAGCAGTTCGGCCTTGGATGAGACTTTGATTGTCAACCTCGACAATCAGAGTCAAGGGCAACGAAGCGACCAGCCGAAGAATAAAGTGTAGGCGACGGCGAGGAATAAACCGACCAGAATTTTGATCCGGATCAGGGGCCAGCAAGGAGAGGCTGCAGTATGAGACGAGCAATCGAGTGTCCAGAATATCATAGCTGCCAATGTGGAAAACGCAGCCCCCAAGACTAGGTGCTCGCGATTTTGATCTCTTTACTAAATAGTCTTACAAAAATATGGTGAGATTGAAATAGGTCTTCGATGCTTTGCCATACTCTCACAGCTGATGCAATACACGGATGTTTTCTCCTAAATCACTATCTTTGACCTAGGGCAAAAGAAGATGAGGCGGGTCAAGCTTTTGATGACACAGTAATACCAACAATTGCTTTGGGAAGTTTGCGTATAGGCCCGCTCAGCGGTGTGACAGCATCGTATGATGAGCGAACTGCTCGTTGGTGGCAGCATTGTACTCGAGTGACTAACTTTCTCTCTTGTCATACTTGAAGGACTAGAAAGCCAAGGCGTCTGCTCAAAGATAATCTTTAGGTAGTGGAGCAGTGGTCGCCCACTAATCGCAAAGAAGTCTACAGCTGAGAATGATTCATGAACACCCGTTGCTGCCTTGTCGTCCTGGCGTCGCCGGTGGGTATATGAAGGCGTCATCTTAAGTTGTCGATGATGGCCCCAAAGCCGTCATTTTGATCACACCGTACTTGGACAGCCACGCCTCTGTATTGAAAGGTTTTCTGAAGTCCAGGGAAATCCGGGTTTTTCGTGGGAGTTTTGCTATCCGGGCAGTACTCCACTCTTTAAGCCAATCACAGCGTTCAGATCACAGATATGTTTTTCTAGGCCCACACGCCCGCATTAGCCGCAACTAGTGCAATCACCCCACACTCTGCCCAGGCACTTGGACCACTTCCAGCTGCTTACATAAAGTAATGTAATTCGAAAATTATTTTGGCTTTTATTGCGGCAATCGAGAGATCTCGTCGAATCTCGATTTTTATCAAAATCGTCAAAACTGTCCTTAACTACGGCCTCTCATTGGTCAAGTGACCGGGTCAGAGATTCCCGGCGCCGTAGACGCTGGCGGCTGCCCAGTACGACGTCTGCTGCGTCTCGTCGACGTCGAGACGTCACCTCCAACCGTAATGCAGTCCTGGACAGTCTCTTGCGGTGGCTCTGCTGCCAATTCGTCCTCTGCATCATATTCGAATGCCGACCGATTGCGACGAATGCGCGCCCTCACTGGCCGCGGGGCTGGATTCGTGGCCTTGCGAGGCGGTCTAGGCTGCCTGCTCGACGACGGCAAGCTGCTCGACGGGAGGCCGCTCGACGGCAAGATGCTGCTCGTGGGTGTGGATGTTGGATTCGGAATCTTTTGGTTGCGCGGCCGCCCACGTAAACTGGTCACAACACGGGGATTCTTGATTCGCATCAGGGCATCGTTGAGATCCTAGGGAGGTTAGTGTGTGTTCTACAGGCAAGATAGATCGACGTACTAGGGGCTGCTCGAGCCACCAACGTGGGTGGATGTCGTACTTCGTCAACTGACCTCCAGTCGTCTTCAGGATCTCGAGGATCTTATGGCTGCAAGGTAGTTTTACTGGTTCGTAAAGCGCCCACGGCAAGGCTGGAGACCGGGCGGGTTCTCGTCACTAGGTGACGGCATCGCAGTGAGGGCAATTCGGTGCTGGTGAGCCATGAGTGCCAGAGCCTTGTATCCCACCTGCTTGGTCACATCACCAAGCCACGGCTGGCGGAGATACTCGCGGCGGGTACGAGACTCCATAATAGCGGTGGCCTCGACGTACTCCCTTTCCTTGTTGGCCAGCATCTCGTCGATTGCTCGGAAGACGGTATAGAGGTCTGCGTGGCCAGTGATAACGTAAGACTTCATTCAGGTCTTTATGAGCGGTCTCGGTAGGCGAATTCGTACGTACACCGAAGTTCTCATACTCGCTGATGAAGCACTGGGCCCACTGGTGGCGGAGGCGGATGTACGTGTTGGCCAGGTATGACAGAGCCAGAGTCTGGTCAGTGAGATCCGCTTGGAGTTTTCTCCAGGCAGCATCAAAGTCAACCTCTGAATCTGCGTAGAGCACGTATGCCCATAGCTGGCAGAAGCCCGTAGGTGTATGCTCGAACTCGGTGGCCTCGAACTGCTGGGCGGTGAAGGATTTGTTGGCACGTGAGATCTCATTGAGTGCCGCAGTCTGTGGGTTGTGGAGGAGGGCCGCGGCGGCAGCCTTCTGCTCCTTGCGGGCCAACGCAGAAGCTTCGACGGATTCCTTGTCCTTGTTGACGTCAAACTCATCTTGAACTTCCACAGCGCCGTCGCCCAGCCATTTGCGTTTGACGTTGAGGTCCACATTCGCATTGATGTGGAAGATGCAAAGTTGGAGTTGAACAGTAGACAGGACCTCGAGCAGGGCCGAGCGAGGGGCATCTTGAACTTATTCGTCTTGTATGTATTACCGAAGCCAACCACCTGCGGAAAGCGCTTCCACATCGTCTCACACCATGGGTAGGTCCATAGTATGGCCTCGGGTAGGTTTTTTGAAATCGGTGTAAAAACAGCGCCACAACACACTCCGAAAGGTCAATTGGATAGCCTTGTGCTCGTCGCGAAGCCCATAACGACGCAGGCACCATGGCAACCCTATGGCCCCAGGAGCAACCATGGCCAACGCACCATCGAGAGCATGCCACTCAACTTAGCAGACACCTAGCAGACACCTTCAGACAGCACTCAAATCGATCGACACTGCAAACGAACACCCCCTTGACCCGAAAGCCGTGAGACTCACTCTCATTGGCACCATCCCCCTGCTGGCCAAATTGCAGAAATTGCCCGAGCTCGGACACCTCCACCAAGCTATTGAGAGTCTACGTGCGGAAAACAAGACAGCCCACGAGAGCAACATCCGCGAATCGAGAACCATCAGGATTGCTATGCAGCAGAATACGGCCGAACTGAAGGAAACCACCAACACAACGCGCGCAGCCAGCGCGGCTGCCAAGGAGGCTTGGAAAGCCAGCGAGCTGGCGGTCAAGGTCGTGAAGGATATCAAAGCACTGGAGCCGATGAATCAGGGGAACACCGTGCAGTCATATGCCAGCGTAGCCGCCCGAGGAGGACTTGCAGGGAGCATGCATAACCCCTGGAACTAGAGAGCGTCAAGACAGCAACGACGAAAGACATGGAGGCCCTCCGGCAGTTTGCCGAGGATT
>NW_026850070.1:0-7661 GCF_030869225.1 Colletotrichum abscissum
TCCGATGCAGAGTAGTGGAGTCACCAAGTTATCTCAATGGCTTCGCAGTTCAGGGGCGGGACAGGTCAGATAAATAATTCGAGCACCGCAATATCAGCAATTTCTGAAAACAGCATTATGATGCCTGATGGATTGAATGTGGCCACGGATAAAGGCTCGTCTTGGCATTCGTCGATCTCGCTCAAACTCAAAGATGCAGCTGGTATTGCCAGATAGACTTTCCTTCGCAACAATGACAGCCTATCACACACAATGTTGGTCACGAAGTGCCGACTGTCGATCACGACACTAACCAAAACTTTGAGGCGCAAGGGCATGGCAGAGGTCTTTCACAAATCTCTTTACGAAGTATCAAGAAACTCCACCTCCTTCACAAACGGAATAAGTACATCGTTTGCGGATTCCTTTGAATCCCACTCGCTTCGGAACTAGTGGATTCGCCCTCGATTACACGCCGAGCATTCCGGAACGAGATCCGTCTCCGATTCCACCAGCTCCTTAACATCGCTCCCGTAAAGGTCCCTAAGGCTACCATAATCGTTCTGAGACTTGTTGACCCAGTGGGGTGTTGTTGCTGTTCTGCTTAGCCAAATTACACCTGCAACGATAAAGAATTCGTACCGTCTGATCATGCTCTCCCATACAATCGGGGCGGATGGTTTGCATTCACCACAGACTTCATCGCCGCGGTATTCAAAATGTGTAACGCAAGGTGGGCATCGTCGTTGGGTCCTCGTGTAAACTGGGCACCACCGCGACACAATCCACCGGACGTGACCGCAGTGGAATTCGCGCTGAGTGTAGTTGCACATCCCCGTCGTGTTCAGCTGAATTGGAATTGATGGCCGCCAAATTGCTGTGAAGGGAGTGTGTGATGCACACCTGTAATATACTGCGCGCGGGGGTGAGATTACCCGCGTGTACGCTCGATTGCCCGCAGATTCATCTTCCCAATGATTGGCTCTCAAGTGGTCTCGAGTTCTGGGCCGTCGCATGGAGCTGGGGAGTTGACCGATGGAGCTGACAGACGATCGCTTCCGAAGAATGCGAACATGCATGCCTCCCACTGTAGAGGATCACATCCTCGAGCGGTTTTAGCTCGCTATGCGGTGGCCAACAGGAGAGACAAGCATTGCTGTAGGGCTTCGGGCCGTCTACACCCAAGAGACTGCATAGGCGTGTGTCCTAGCTAATTGTGGAGCAAAGGGCCCTGTCACCACGCAGTGAAGTCGACAAATCTCGGCCAGAAGAGAAAACGGGGGGAAAGGGCTATTACGAGTGACATCACCCGCTGGGTGGCCATTCTTTACGACGGCAGAACAACAAACGATTGCCTCAAGCTACAGCTGCTGTTTGGTACAGCGCACTCTACCTGTACGGTGACCTCGGAGCGAGGCCAACTGGATTCCCTCAAGCCCACGTCAATCTGCACGGCCGCCATTGGCCTTCATCACATGGTAAGACCAGAGAGAAGACAACACGAGAATGCGGATCACATCATCCGCAAGTCAGAGGCGGGGCGGCGGACTTGTTCTCTCGTCAGTCGCCCGGCCGTAAGGATTACCTCACTGGGCTCACCACTGTAGCCACTTCGCAACATGGGGTGACGCCAGACGGGCACCACCTTTGCATGGCTAGATCGACCGTATCTCTTTTGCCCCTTTCCGAGAAGTCGCTGCAGCATGTCTCGCGCCCAGGGCATTCCCACACCGGGTTTGATTGGGAGCGGAGCCTAGCAGGAAGGAAAGTCTGGTTGAAATGCACTGTTCCATGTCATAACAAACGTTGACTTCTCTATGACGGACCTTGGGGCGTATGGTCCAGAACGCTCCGGAAGCCCCGGTCTTTCCGTCATCCCTTTCTCGCAATCTGAGCTACAGTGTTGCAATCACTCTGATGAACGAGGAAGGTGCTCCTTGACTCCGGGACCCCCCCCCCCCCTCTGAGCCGCTGCTCTATCGCACCAGACCGCACCAGACAACCTTGTCCCTCAAGGGGGCTGGCCATTACTCTGATGAAAGTCCCCTCAGCCTATTCCAGATAAGAGGAAAGTAGCATGCGCGCCAGCTAAGGGACGTTGGCGTAGGGGTCTTTCCCAGCCTTTAAATATTGCCAGCGGGGCTAGGCGTGTACCGTTCGAATGTGCGAAGGCCAAGATCGCCACAAGCCCCTGGGTGTAGAGCGTCCATCGGCGGGCCCTCCGAGAAGCGTTTCGGAAAGGGCTCGGCATGGCGGGACCTTATCCACCATCACTCTAGTACACATTCTCATCTTGCTTTTGGCATGGTACACATATCTGTAGGTGGGGTTTCCGGCCCATGAACTGCCAGTTGTCCGAAGTAGTCGCGGTGCACAGTATGTAGTGTCTAGTATCAGATGTATGGGGTAGTCATCTGATGGACACGCCCAAGCCAATTAGCCGGTTACGCTAGCTATTTCGAGCAATCTTGGGAAGGTCTGGTGTGTCCATACTAATTGTGCCCAAGGCCATAGCCCAGGAACAGTTTCAGTGGTGTGCAATTAGCGGAAGTCCCTCAGAAAGCCCGTGCGAGAGTGTGCAAGCTACAGCTGGCCCTCCCTTTGGTTCCATGTGCGTTCGAGACCTGGCGCCAGAAAATTTGTGGATACACTGATATCTACAGGGATAGTCTGATGATCCACTCGACCAAGCCTTTTTCACTACTCTCGGAGGGGGTTTATGACCTCAACTTGAAGGGGACGAGCGCGCAGCTCGCCCGTCTGTTTTCAGACTCAATCCATGATGAGCACAGAAGCAATCGTTCCTGTCAGCGACATGCTGGCAGTCTGCGCTCACGACCATTGCCAGGAGACAGTCGGAGTGCATCTGGAGGTGGGAGGAGCTGACGCAGGGGCGCAGGTAACAAAGATGCTACGATCCTGTATCGCTCAGATTACCCAGAATCTATCGTCTTTATTCAGACTATATTCTCGTACTTGTGCCTCTCACAAGGTTCAGTCTTGGGTTTCTTCGACAATGAACTTCATAGAGTGACTATCTTGCGAAAATTGATACGAGGACTCGACGGGTGAATACTTGCGGCATCCTTTTGTTTCTCACCTCCCCAGCCTGAAAAATAGATATCCCGAAATTAAACATCTTGCACGTCGAACTTGAAAATCCTGGACTAAACCCTCACGAGCCGAGTCGTGATGGCTTTAGTATCCTACCCTTGGAATCTTTCCTCAAACTACTTGGAGTACGTCCAGCACGCCGTGTTGTAATGTGGTCTGCATTGTGATCTGCGTAGCAAGATTAAAGAGTGATCAAGTCTGTTCCGTTCCTGTATCTTACATTTGTCACAGCACTGATGTACGCTAATTTGTGTCATTGCATTTCGTAGGTGTGACCCTTCGAGAGTTCTCGTTCGCCGTCTCGTCTTTTTGGCCTTGGGGTCAGCCTTTAGCCTGGCAAGGAACCGCCTCAATCGTTTTCGACCCATGCCTTTACCGAATTCGGACCTGGGTATTACGATGTTCTCATCGAGCTCGATGACCACTTTCCCCGTGAATATTTTGATGTAGACGAATGAACGGTTAGATTCCTCCTGTTTGATTTCTGGATATGTTTTGCGTAATTGAGAGATTTCGACATGGTTCAATGCTCTGTATTCTTCCCACTCGGACATGGTGACATTGAAACTGATCACTCGATGCATCGCGAACCATGCGAACCATCAGGTCTGCCGAGGTCGCCTCGTTTTTTATACTTCATGCAATCGCCATCCCTCAAAGTAAGCGACCATACCAGTGGCTTTGCCAACGAGGCTTAGGATTGGTGGAAGCGTCATGGGATTCATCTCGAACTAGGGTTTTCGATGGTCTGAGCAACCCTTACCTTACTTGTGATTGTGCCCCGGCCCCTCATGAGGGGCCGGCCTCGGGATGCATCCCCTTTGGATTGCTGTAACGATCGTCTCACTCTGAGTCGCGATCTGTAGTCTGGCCGCTGCTCTGCGTTCAGCGGGATTAGAATCAATGCCTGGTAGATTGCTGTGAAGGGAGCGTGTGATGTACACGTGTAGTATAACGTACGCGAGGGTGGGGTTACCCTCGGGCACGTTCGATCGTCCGCAGGTTCATCTTTCCAATGATTGGCTTTCAGCTTGTATCGTGGTCTGGGGTTTTGTAAGGAGCTGAAGTATCGTACGGCCAAAAGTGACGGACGATCGCGCCCTTATGATACGAACGTACATGCCTCCTGCGGGAATAGATCGACTCCGCTGAATGACGTTAGCTCGGCATGCTACAGCCCAGATGTAGATAGACGACGGTGCTATGAAGAGCTTCCTCTATCCAAGCTCTTGACAAGGCCGTAAAGCCTCCCCCGGGGATGACTGTCTAGTACCTTTCATACAGGGAGTGACGCCGAAAGCGCATCGTCACCTTTGCATTGCCGGATCAACCGCACAACTGTTGGCCCCTTTCTGGTAAGTCACTCCAGTGTACCTCACGTCCGCTGGACTCCGCCGCCGAGCTTGATCTTGGCGCATTACCACGGGCACTACAAGGTTAGTCGATTGACGGTATTCCATGTAGTATGGACGTGTGCGTTCGGGCCTAGCCATGATGGGCTCGTGAAGTCGGAGTCGGGGGTCGTAAGATGTACTGGACGATTGGAATGCTCCTCTCAGTTGCTGTCCCTTTGTCGCAATTCAACCAGCCATCTTGCGAAAGACCGATCGAGTTGGCCACTCGCCAGTGTTCTATGCCGCGAATGCGGGTTCATGCTTGTGCTCTGCAATAGATGTGGGTATTGTCTTTAACAGTTTGCGGAGCGAGAGGAGTTCGGACAACGCGCTGACACAACAACCTCGCCGAGAGCACGCCCGGAATGCATAACTTAAGTTTCTGGCCCGTAGATCTGCCAGTGACAGCCAAGAGGTCTTTCGCCCTGAAAATTGAACGACTCTATCTAGGTCCTGAAAGGTAGAGGCAGGTTCTGGGCGCACTGGTGAGCCTTGGTAAGAGTACCTGCAAGCCGAGAGTCTCATGTCTTCCAAATCTCGGTTGGACTTGCGTGCTCCGTACACACTATGGTGTAAATGTGTTGAAGGGGAGGGAAGACTCAGCTGCAGCCGATGCACGCCGTTGCATGACGCTTTACTCTTTTCGCTGAACTCGGTTGCAAGTTCGACAAACACGGTAAGCCTTATGCAAGAGTATGCCTTCTAAGACACCAGGGTTAAGAACTCGGAGCGCCGGAACTATCGCACACCTAGGTGGCAGGAGGGGTACAGAAAATGGAGAACTCCGGCTAGCCTGCTCGGATTTGCATGAGGGGCAGATGGGCTGGGATGAGAGTGGGTAGACCGATAGCTCAGGCAGATGCATGTCAACACGCCCTGCGGCAACGCTTTACTCTTTTGGTCGAATTTGTGAACGTTTGCAAGTTCGACGAGAACGGTAAGCGTGATGCAAGGGCATGCATACTGTAGCGTCAAGGTCCTCGACCCTGCGCGTGAGAATAGGAGATGGGGACGCTAGGTGGGCAAAAAGTAAGCGCTAGCCTGTTTTACTGGACTTGTAAGTTTGTACGACTTCGGCGAAACGATAAACGTAGTGCAGGGGCGTGCATGCTGCGATTCTGACCGTCCAGGTATTTACGTAGTACTGCCCCATCAAAGACCCGCTATACTAACGGACGATCTAGCTCACTCGGTCGAACTTGTGAACGTTTACAAGTTCGCCTAAATGGGTAAGCGTCAAGTCAGCTGTTACCGCTAAGCTCGCTCCTGAAGCAGGCGCCCACATTGCTTCGTCTTCCGTCACCTCTCTTTCCACACAATTGGATCGCACTCTAACAGACAAGTGGTGCAAGACCAGCTTCGACGTGGTATGCTACCATTACTGCGAAGTTGAGCCTGCTGACCATTGACAGCTCGCCATGCCGACGCCCTCGTTCGAGAGACAGCGTCCGGTAACCTTTTCGTGCTTCATGTGGGCGGACGATGCGGGTCTGTTCTCGACTCCGGGCTCCGACAATCTCAACCCGACCCTCCCTGAAAGTGTCACCGAATTGGGTGCACCCGATGCCTTTTCCATCTTGAGACAACACAGCCAAAAATGGCAAGGGTCTCCCAGGAAATTCTTTGAAGATGCGTCAGCTTGCGAAAGCCAGTTCAACCGCGGCGGCACGCTGGGTGTAATGCTTCGGAGGATCGCGTTCAGGATCAGAGTCGGCGAGTTCTTTCGTTGCCGATGTACATGGAGACACCGGGAATTGAGCACCTTTTCAGCTCATTTGACACGTCTCAATCCGACGATGTCCTCGGGTCACCTCGACAAGTCGCTGAGGAGGTGGCTGCGCGCTGGGGGCACTACGGACATGATTCTTCAAACATGTGCCGCAGGTACCATCGTAGCGAGCTGCATGGCAATTCCAGATTCCAGGTCAGCTCTCTCACTCTTCAAAGGTGAAGGCTGCTCATTGACTATCGGCAGATATGAATTTGCCCCTCGGGAGGCAGAGAATGCCAAGCGGGAGCAGTTCCTCAAAAATCTCCATGCGCCAGAAATCAAACAACATGCGAATGAATTTGCAGCCCTTGAAAACGCGTTGAGAGATCACATCTTTGACGGCTATAGTTGTCTGAGGGTCGACTCGCGTCCTGTCGAGCCATACCAAGTCCTGGTTTTCGACAGCTTGGCTGAAGATTCCCCGCTCCAGAACGCAAGTGAAAATAGTTCCGTAGACGGGCAGCCGACCTCAACAGACCAACAGCCACTGACTTGTGCGATGATGCAATTAAATGAGCATGTCGGAGTGCGAATACCACAACAATCGCCATTCCAACAGTCGCAACAGGCCCTTTCATCGTTCGTTCACGGACCCACGACTGTTCATGTATACGGCGAAACCATAGCCGAAACTCCTTCGCATCCGGCATTCGAGGTGCAGCCTTGGCCCTCGACTAACACGATACCGGCGGCTCCAGAAACGATCGGTCCTTTGCTTCAACAAAACCTCGCCACACATGCCGTGACGAGCACTCCGCTTCCTGCACACGATATCTGTCTGGCGGGTGACCAGCACTGCTCGACGGGCTCCTTGCCTACAAATCAGGACAGGATGCAGATTCATCTGGCGGAACAGATCACCGCGAGTCCTCACATGGCTGGATATGAACAGTACCAGTCTCAGGCGTCGCTGTCGACATTTGGCAGACCTGCTCACGGTCCCTCCCACCTCAGGATGGATGTTCACCGGCAGTCTGTTGCAGAGGTCCCGTGGGAATGCGTTGAGAATCAAAATCTTCAAGACAGCTATCGTCCACATGCCATGAATCCAAATACGGCCATGGCGAACCTAAGCTGGCTCCGTCCGCAGCCCCAGGGCCCAGGATTCGGCACCGGCAGCGCACTGTCTAACGTGAACGAAAGTGCCATGATGAACTGCACAGTGGCATTCGCGGAATCCGAGACATATTACCTGCACAGGCAACCAGGAGGAAACAGCCAGGAAGTTGATGTTGCCTCAACGATGTGTACAACGAATATGGCATCTTTGGGAGATATAAGACAGCGCATACAATATTAGCAAGGCCTAAGTACTACGAAGATGAAGAGGATCGGCTTTTCGACCGGCGTCAAAGAAACCTGTGGTTCTAGCAAGTAATATACGCCAGTGTCCCATTCCAGGT
>NW_026850071.1:0-7640 GCF_030869225.1 Colletotrichum abscissum
TGGTCGAACTATTTATATGATGGTGATCTACTTCATCGGAATCCAAGTAAGCTCGTTCTACTGATTGGTCATTTCCCTTGAAGCATTATGGTAGCTTCTAGATTATTTTCGATCGCTGAGTTTATGAGATGTATAAATCTGAAGGGGCTCGGGAAGTGTTTGGGTCAAGCCAAATCTGGCGGTCGCTGCAAGAAGAGAATCTGCAGCGATCTCGAAGAAGCCAGCTTCGTTCATTTCGAGGACGCTAAGCTCGGAGACATCGTAAAACGAGCGCTTTGCAGACTGCACAAGTGTCAAACGGACACTATTGTGTCCAAATGGCAACGCCAGCTTTCACAAACGAGTGAAGAGGTCAGCAGTGCCCGGCAGAGAAGGCAGATGCTTCAACAGACTGTTATCCGCAAAAAGTATCTTCGGTTGGCGCAGCGACAAGAAAACGAGAAACTGAGGTTGCAGCGGAGAAGGCTATTCAGCTTGCATTGCCACGAGAAGGGAGGCATACCAACAAAGCCAACAGGTTTGGGAGTAGTCTCTCATGAACATTCAGTTGTATACCTGACAGGGCGGGCTGATCGATAGTATGCGGAGATAGGGAGCGTGGTGGGTAGCTATTCGCGGATCATTGCTCGCTTTAGCCTCAAGTACGTTTTCCGGTAGGAAGTCAAAACAAACCATTAGTACCATTCAAACCGCTATGGTCGAATTAATCTCACCGCTCAATGAATGTACGTCTGTTTGCATGGTCTACTGCTAACGAGTCGTACGGAGGTTAGGGGGGGGGGGGAGCGGGGAGAATCGGGATAGGAATCACCAAGCAAGTAAACAAGATTGTGGAAACAGCAGTGATTTTAGGTATTCCTCCATCCGAACATAGCCTAAACAAACGCCACCCTCTACCCTGACCCAGCATCATTCAAATCACATTCTAGTGCGACTGAAAGGCATGATGAACGTCTGATTCGAAACCCTTTTCTATTGAAAAGGCAAACTCAGACTCAGGTCATCTAGTTGTCCATCAATCTCGAGACTCAGAGATCGCCGACACCGCGGACTAGGTAAGCCGTAGTACACATCAAGCACAGGAAAAACACTGATACGCCCATTGTCGATGCCGCGCCGACCAATGGCACGTGGTCATGAGAAGTTGCGACAGGTGCAGCACCGGTCGCCTGAACCGCACTGGGAACGCCGGTCCCGTTGTTGTATGGCGGAGCGCTCTCGACCATTCTGAAGTTGGCGCAGGTGATCCGTGTCTTGTTTGCGAAATGCAGCACGAAGCTACGGTTGCCAAAAAATGAGCCTGGCCCGTGCACGATCGAAAGATAGCGATCGACGTATGTCTGATGGTAGTGGTCGCCGGCGACAGAGCCGTGCTTACCGCTGAGGTCTCCAACTTGGCAAGTCTCTGGCCTGGAGCCATCGCACGGTGTACCTTCCCCACGGATGAAGGGGTCATGGTGCGCGAGTGCTTTCGTGCAGTTGCCGTCCTCCGGAACCGGATCAGCATGAAGGTGATAGGCTATCAACGTTAGAACGGACCGATATGAGTAAGTGATTCAGTGGCAAACGATTCCCAACGTACCAAACGGGCCTCCCTCGGTTGGCAGATCCGAAAATTCGACTGTGAGCTCGACACCGTTGCCGTCCCGAGCTGTCATGGCGGTGATGGTTCCTCGGACGTTTCCAGTCATGGGACCTGCCTTGAAGAAGGGCCTATCCGGAAGGATTGCCTCATAGACAATACCTTGTGGGTTGTTGACGACTGGGGCATCTCCAAGATCCTGCGGCGACGCGGTGTCAGCGGGATAGTTGTATGGGGGGGGGGGGGGGGGTTTGAATAAAAAGCCATACTCCAGTGTCTCGCGATGCAGCGCTGGCGACAACTGCAGCGGCGACGGAACAGACGAAAAAGATCCGCATCTTTTTTTTTTTTGGAAGCTCACCGTTTTGTTAATATATCGAGGGCTGGATGTGGTTGAAGAGGGGACTGTAAGAGGGTGTATATCGTCACCTTTGCTGGTGCAGTGACTTCCGGTTATATATTTGTTGACTTTCTGCAGCATCACTGTCATGGCCCTATCAGAAGTGCCGAGTCCAAGTCGAAGCGCTACGCGTTTGATTGGATAGATGGTCTAGTCTAGTAAAGCGACCGCACCATTCTCCCAGGTGCCTAGATGTAGCCCTGCTTGAGCCAGCGGGACGGGCTGATCAAACGGCGGGATAACCTGGGAGAAGATAGACCTAGCTTCGACCGGTTCAAATTGGAGACAGAGGCTTCCTAGCGTGTGATTACTCTCGAATAGAGACTCGAGTCACGAATCGCAGCGGAGTAGCTAGCTGGCGCAGTTCCCTGGCTGATTCTACGTAATTGTCAGCCGCAAGCCGAATCAGGTTCGGGACCCGGATTGTTAACCTGGTTACGGAGAAACAACGGGAGCCAGCTCGTGGGCATTCCAGTACCAGTGATGAATCGATATTCTCTAAACTAAGCATAGCTAGCGTGGCAAGGTTATGTTGCGCAAGGTCATGTTGCGCAAGGTCATGTTACGCAAGGTTATGTTACGCCCTGTCGCAATCCATCGGCGGTCAATCTAGGTAGACTACAAAGAGGCTAACTCCTAATGGACGTAACCGTCGCAGGATAGTTATGCTAACGGGACGAGAGACTTCCATATGGCTAATGATTCGATATTGCGGATGGGCCGGCTTCGCACTGTGCGATCGTATACAGCTTTTCTACCTGCAAGTTGACTTTCGTCTCTTTACTAGTCTAGCTAACGTTACGCAAAGTCAGTCTGTCACGCGCCCTGCCGTCTTAGTTGGCGAGAGGGAAACCGTCCTCACTTCATCCTTGACGTTCATGTTTAGTATGAGCCTCATCCTTCCTTCATGCGCTCTCGTTTATCTGCGACGCCCTTTCGAAAAATGTATCACCAAGGCATAGGCAGAAAACAGCGGGGCAGCCACACCCTTCCAAAAGGCCTGCCTATTACATTGAAAAAATCTTGTTTCACGGCCTGCTCTGTCGATGATGTGTTTTCGCTAAACAATAGCTGGAAGCTCTTGTGTCGGAACTGTCCGAAAGCACTCAGACTGCTTAGAGGGGCCACAACATGTTCGAATCTTGAACAACAGAGGCGCATAAGTCTGAGAACAGCGCATGCTGCTGTTCTTATCTATGAGATTCATCCTCTCATCTGAGTGAGAGATATGGAAACGGGAGGAGTTATGTCAGCAGCTCACGTTTTTTAGGTAACGATATTGAGATATTCACTATCTTTCATCTGAGAGGGATTTAAGATGAACTGTGATTAGCGATCAATACGAACGAATTCCGACGAGGGAGGAGCTGCTATGGCACCGGAACGTAGCGATACGCGTTGCCGTTATGCTTTTCAGCTAGTCGAGCAAGTAACGTGCGAAGAAGCTGGACAAAGTGCCAGGCAGGCAGAAAAGTTCACGGAACAGCTGCATGACCCTATCGAAATCCTTCCGCATGATCCTTAGCGTGGGGAGAATCGGCATAGCCACTTCTTCGACACGGAGTTAAGAATGTGCCCAAGCTGTGGGTAAGAATTTGATGGGCCTCGACTGATTCAGTCACCATAGTCCTGACTGCTTAAAACACAGTTGTTGCTAACGCCTGCCCGTTTCCCCTCCGTGATGTTACAATTATTTTGAGTTGTTCGCATGAAAACATAACAGCACGGGAACATGACAGCATGGAAACGTGAACCGTATTGTGACCCAGCAATCAATTACTCCCGGCGGTGAGAGTTAAAAAGACGGACCAGTCATTCTTGTCCTCCCACGTTTTTCCGTCTTTCCCTTTCTACGTATTACGACATCGAGTACACCAAACACGTGATCGCCCACCCTCTTTTGAAATGGAAAACTCAACCCCTCCCAAAGATCGTTTCCGGCCGTATCACGTAGGACGCGGAGGCGCCGGGAACGTTGTGCGACCGGAAAGCCGGCCCCGCAGTACTGAAAGGAGCACTGTACCTACTGGTTCCCGACCCAGGGCCGAGAGCGTACAGCAAAGACTTCGGCGGTTATTCAAAAGACTTAGCGGATGACACACCGTTACGCAGATGTGCGCGTCCGCGCAGCGAAACAGATGCGAGGGGCATGGGCGAAATGCTTGCGAAGAGCCACTCTGATCGAGAAAGTAAGCATTCTTCGGTCGCTCAGCGTGTGTCCAGGATAGTTAGCGATCAGATAATAACCCCGCTAACAGGCCAAGACATGCCACTCCTGCCATAACAATGTGTCGACAATTTCGGCTTCACGCAACCTGACATGACTACGGCCAGAGTGATCCACCAAGGTATTCTTATAGGCTTACTCAGATTAGATTATATGTTATTAGATCTTCCAAATTTTACGCGAGGTGGTGGACGGCGGATGTTTCTACGCAGTATGTACCAGGAAATTTCCACGTCCGAGCACAGACCACAGTGAGATCCAGAAACAAGGCCAATACCAGACCGGCCATGTGTGGACCTTTCGGTAGGCCAGATGACCCCCATCCGGTAATCAGCGAATCGGATCATGCCCATGTTGTCCGTTTGTCAATAGCCAATTAGATCGTGTGTTGCCAACGTCAATCGCTCGGACGCCGGCCTGTGCATCGTTCGCTTTGTGGCACCTTTCCAGGGCGCAGAAATCCCTTCAAGAGCCTCACTTCGTCGATCCTAGGCGAAATTGACTTGCGTTGCAATACTAGGCGGGTCCAACTATTCACAGTTTCCACTTTACGCGTTCTCATGAAAAGGAGTAAGCAAATTTTTCTGTCCCTTCAAAGCAACGAGAACTCTGCATGAAAGGAGGGTCCAAATCGTGATGAAATGGACAGCATAAGCTTTCTCTTGCTCACGACTCTCCGCATAGTTCCCGAGAGCATGAGAATTTGTCCCTTTTCCTTCTGTTGCATGTCCGCAAAATGCTGCTTAGTCGGTATTCTTTCGATAAACAGCGAGCGGCTGTACTGTCATGCACTTCTCGACGTGATGGCTAAAAGACTGCTTCACGAAACGAGCTTGCTGACGATGATGCTTCAGCCATCCCCTAGCCCTATACAGCCAGTATGCTTTTTGACATGGAGTTGCGCACCAGCTCGCCTTGGCTTATCCCGGCTTAGCTGAACCTTAACACTTCGCATCACAAAGATGGGGGAGATTTCTACTCTAATCAATTACCGCCAGAACAGGATTTCCAAATAGCAGAAGGGCAACAGGACTGGCTGAGGTCTTTGTAAGATTCGGTTTACTAAGTCAGAGATAATACAAGCTAGCTCATATTACCTAATCACACGTACTTGATATCGCGATAATTTTATCGTCTTGGGAAGATCTAAGTTTGTAAGAAGGTGTGTATAAGCCGCAAGTGACACTGCTGTTTGTTTTTACTTCCACCCTCACAGATATGACAACTCTTAGGCCGCCCTTGGTTTAATGGCCGTACCCATATAATACCCTCCTGTGCAGTTTCAGCGCATAAACAACATCTAGCGACGTGATCGTTCGGCGGTTTGCATGATCGCAATACATGACTGCGCTGCGAATGATATTTTCTAGAAATGACATCATCGCGGCGCGAGCCTCATTGTAGACATCTTTAAATATCTGTCAGTGCCATCCTAGAGGATATAATACAAAGACTTATCACAAACCGTAACTGATACGCTTCACGCCACCGCGACGAGCTAATCGACGTATGTCTGGCTTGCTGATACGTCTGATGTTATCCTTGAAGCTTCTCTTTTCGCGTTTAGCGCCGAACATGGCGAACTTGTAACGAGACGCATGGTTAGCATAGCTTGAACGGTTATTCATCTTGGTTTCTGAGGCGGCAGTGCCCTAGACGACCATCATTCTTATAACTTGGTTATTGCTGATTGAGTGAGGGAGTACGTCATATCGTCCCTCTGTGTCATACAATAGCGCTCATGTTCTGACCCCGTGAGCGAACCTGAGGACAATCGCAATGACAGCATTGCTAGTTTCAACCCATATTCAACCACCCGTTGAACCTGATAAATGAATGATGTCAGCTTTAGTATCCAGCCGAGTGAAAGGAAACTATGACTAATTCTTTACGCTCTAGCAGGGTTTCCCGTGCCATAATGAGGCAAGTTCTGAAGTGTGACTTAGCTGACGAGGCAACCTAAGATTACCCCTTGACCTCAATTCATGAATTTGCACGTGGTATTTTGCCAGATCACGCCGCAAGGTTTATTTTGCTAATGCTTCTTATGTTGCGCCTCGATCACAACCCAATTCTTCTTTTATGGACTTAAGACTGCTTAATCGTCGATACCACCAGGTCCATAGGCCAGATTTGTTGTTACAGCAACGAGCTGATAGATAGAAAGCTGATATTTGACTTTGGAGTTATCAAAATGGATTTTGTTTGGTGGCTAGCGGACTTCCCAGCTGGTGCGACTCGGCTGTCGATGCCCCAATGATCTTCGACCATCTCTTTGACAGCTTAGGGCTGTTCAAAGTATTTACAGATTGTGTCATAACAGCGATGATGACCCTTACAGAGATGACGTGAACGCCGCCCGCGCGAGCCTGACGTAAAAGTCTGCGGAGACAAGAAAAGGTCAGGCACTCTATAGGCTGGAGAATATGACTAAATGAGAAACTGATTATTGTTGACACAGGCTTTTTTTATACCGTCACCGAGACATGATAGACTCAGTCTAAGGTTTCTCTCTCAATTTACCATTATGAAACTCTACTTCGTGTAGTACTCGTGCACGCACTCAACCGAACCTGAAAAATGATAAGCTAACAGAACGGTTTAATTAGATGAACCAACCAGCGGGTTTTATGTCATTGATGTAAAACCTGTTTAGCACCGAGACAATGTAGTAGCTCATTGGGAGCTAGATCACTGAAGTCGAATCGTTTTGACCCGGCTATATCAGACTCGAATACCGCCCGCAGTTTCACTGTCTGTTATGTACTTGGCTTGATACAATATTCTCTGTAAATCACACTATAAATCAACGTCCGTGGAATACCGCGGCTTGGATGATCTTGGTTCGCAGAGAGTTGACGCTGCATCTCTTATTGTAGAAAGGATGAAGCTCTATCTGAAAGAAGGCAGGCCTCAGTATCGAGAAGCGCCCCAGCGCCGTCTGCGCAAGATATGTCGGCGAGCAAACGGTTACGGTCTTAATCAAGTGATTGTGGTAGAAAAAGATCGGAGGGCGTTTCAGAAACGGACAAGCCAGCGAACGCGGTCGTCAAGGCCGGACTTCGAAGTCTCTAGCCACACTGTGCTCCTGTCGAAAGTCGCAGTCGTATCGACTACCCCTGAATCACTCGATT
This sequence comes from Colletotrichum abscissum, assembly GCF_030869225.1. Lineage (NCBI taxonomy): Eukaryota > Fungi > Ascomycota > Sordariomycetes > Glomerellales > Glomerellaceae > Colletotrichum > Colletotrichum abscissum. The sequence continues at coordinate 7,344 of NW_026850071.1, forward strand.
TTCCCGCAAGGTCTTTCATTCGTAAGCCTCGTGCTTATAACCTATTGATGACTTACTCCATACGTCTCGGCTGGCCAAAGTCTGCTACTTCAATCACGCAGTCGATGAGGCGGCCCGTCGTTCTCGGACGATTTGAGGACAATGGCCGTTTCCGCTGTCGAGTCCAGCAGTATGACACCAACGGCAACTCTCTATCAGATGAACACAGGCATCAAGGCTGCCTTGACATTCTTCCTCGCGACATCGAACTCATCCACTCCCTCAGCAACCACTCTCATAACTTACCAGAAGCAGTTT